>NC_048897.1:38434385-38467595 GCF_011077185.1 Oxyura jamaicensis
GATTTTTTGACTTCTTCATGTCTTCATTCCAAGTTCCTAAGTCGAGTTTAGTTGTTGACTGTAGACCATTAGTTGAAGTAGTAAGGGTCTGTTTTCTGTGTTTCCTCTGAGTCATGAGGAGTTGGACAATAAAGCAGCAAGCACTGGAAGAAATAACCAGAGTTCCAGCCTCATCAGATTAATTTTTGAAGTTGTCTTTTTAGAAGTTATCAAATATTAAGCTACTAGCAAAACCAATAAAATATATTTTAAACTATTGAGTTTTCTGTTCTTTCAACAATAACAGCTCTCTGTACAGGTACAAGCAAACAGAGAGATTGGATGAAAACCAGTGCTAACAAGAAAATTAATTTTCAGCCACTGGTGATTGATCAGATGAGCATAAACATTTGGTCCATCTCTGCTATTATTCTTTTTCAGTAATAGGTCTGACTGAAATCTTTGTTCTCAGCTTTTCTGTATGGCTTGAGTCCTCTCTCTGGGAATGTGCTGTGCTGAGCAATGCAGCTGACTTTTTTTTTTTTTTTTTTTTTCTAATGAAAAAAGGACATCCTAAAATGTCCTGATGGTGTATGTATATGTTCTGTTGTCCTTTTACTTGACTCTGATCAGGCTACATAAGGATCAACAAATACACCCGTTCTGGGCTGTTGGCCCAAACCTGTGTTCCACTCTCTAATTTGGTCATCTGGAAGAAACACAAAATCTCTGTGACATTAATTTGGTGAGAACTTTTAAGCTGAATTATTTTGAAAGGCAGAAGTAGGCTCGAACTGAAACCTCATGACTGAAATGCTATGTTCCTGGGCTGTGCCTTGCTTGAGGGTAACTTGGACCCACTGCATTTTCAATTGATATTCAGAGAGTTAAAGTTACAGCTATGTTGCAGAAACGCAGATCCAACATCTATGCTAGTAATATTTCTCTTCTGTCTTCTCCATTTTGGTTGGTTGAGAACTTCAGTTATTGTCCTGCATATGTCAGATGATAAAAAAAATAAATTCTCTGTCACATCCACATGAAGCATGTGGTGGATGTTTACTGCCCTCAGGCTGTAAAAGTAATTATGTATCATATGGAAAAGAACCCTCTGGAGACTGGAATTTCCTCTAAAATATGAAGCCTCTGGCAATGCATGTCACTTTCTAACCATGTGCTAATCACATATGTATATATAAACTTCTGCCTAATTTTATTTGGATGTTTAAAAGATTGTTTGTATTAAAGCTTGTTCTGATTTAAGTATTAGTTCTTAAATGCTATTTCTGGCAGTCAGTGATATAATTCTCACCAAACAAGGAAATATTTTTGACCCAAAGTACAGATGGGGAAACTGCTGCAAAGAGTTCCTGTGTGGCTGCCAGCAGGGACGGCTTGGTACATAAGAGGCAGTGGAAGGCCATGCAGATGTATAACACTGCAGGAACTGTCTACCCAAGCAGAGCTAATAGGTTTTTACCTGAGGTGAGGGGAAATCGCTGGTGCTTATATGGCTTGCAGAGGAATCCAGGAGCCCTTGTTCTCTGCTCTGTTGCTCTACCTTGTAAACACAGCTTGAGGACCTGGATAGTACAGAGCCACAGTGATTTAAATTCATTATTTAAATAGATACAGCAACTATATTATTGAATATCAATGAACTGTTTATGTATGAACTTCCATTTGAAACATTACCCGTAATCAAATACCAGGAGAAAAGGAGCCTTTGTGTTTTCATTGAGCTCCATTGTTTCTTTTTATCTCATAGTAACTAACAGTTTCCCCATCTTATTTCCTTTGTATTGAGCCTAAGATCAAAGCAATAACTCCGTTAAAAATGCAATGAATTGTAATCAATTTAATAAACAGCAAAGGAAGTGCTTTGACTAAATGAGAAGCTTTTAGCCACATTTCTGGCTACCAGCCTGTGCATGCTGGCTCTGCTCTGTGCTGTGTGTCTCAGCTCCCCTTGCTCTCCCTGCCCTGCTCTGTCCCTGGGCAGTGCAGGGCCTGTCTCACTGTGCATCCAGTATCTGCTGCTTTTCCCACTCTGGGAGCGTCAGCAGCGTTAGTCTGTTCAGCTCACACTAGAAAGGCCTGAATAATTACACCTTGGAGACTTTCCTGGAGCTGAGGGTAAACACTGGGAAAGCAGAGTTTTATTCATTCTTAATCTAAGCAGAACTTACCTAGTTCTTGGTACCCAGCATGGAACATTTCAGTTTATGACTTTTTTCACTTACCACTGCCTGCTCCAAAAGCAGTAAGTTGGTGCCTGTGCTTGATCCATTTACTTCCTGGGGCTTTCACATACCAGGGCCACATTTCTGGAATTCCTCCTATAAAGCTCCAGTTATCTGTAAGCTTCTGATGTTAACTGTGCAGCAGGCATCAAACTTTACTTTTTGCAGACCAGTTAGGACAATAGAATCATAGAAAATCCTGAGTTGGAAGAGACCCACAAGGATAATTGAATCCAACTCCTGGCTCTACAAAGGACCACCCAAAAATCAGACCCTATGTCCATCGTCCAAACGCTTCTTGAACTCCAGCAGGCTCGGTGCCATTACTGCTTTCCTGGAGAGCCTGTCCCAGTGCCTCACCACCCTCTCAGTGACAAACCTTTCCCTAACCCCCAGCCTGCCCCTCCCCTGTCCCAGCTCCATGCCGTTCCCTCGGGTCCTGTCGCTGTCCCCAGAGAGCAGAGCTCAGCGCCTGCCCCTCTGCTCCCCTCGGAGGGAGCTGCAGGCCGCCATGAGGCCTCCCCTCGGCCTGCTCTGCTCTGGGATAAACAAACCAAGGGAGCTCAGCTGCTTCTCTTACGTCTTGCCCTGCAGACCTTTCACTATCTCAGTTGCCCTCTTTTGGACACACTCTCGTCGTTTTATGTCCTTCTTATACTGTAGTGCCCAAAACTGCACACAGTGTTCAAGGTGAGGCTGCACCAGAGCAGAACAGTCCCTTCCCTTGGCTGGCTAGCAACGTCAGGCTTGAGGCACCGCAGGGTACTTTTGGCCCTTTTGGCTGCCAGGGCACAGTACTGACTTGTATTTATTTTGCTGTTGACCAAAACACCCCAGATCCCTTTCCACAGGGCTGCTGTCCAACCTCTCCTCCCCCAGTCTGTACATATACCCAGGGCTGGCCTGTCCCAGGTGCAGAGTCTGGCACTTGCTCTTGTTGAACTTTATAAGGTTTGTGATTGTCCAGCCCTCTGATTTGTCAAGATCTTTCTGCAGGGCCTCTCTACCACTGAGGGAGTCAACAGCTCCTCCCAATTTAGTGTCATCCACAGCCCTACTCAGTATGCATTCGAGTCCTGCATCCAAGTAATTTATGAACACATTAAAGAGAACTGGCCCTAAAACAGAGTCCTAGGGAACCTCACTAGTAACTAGTACCTGGACAAGATATTGGGGAGGAGGGTCTTGGGGAGGAGGCTGCTGTGAGCAAGGCAGACCACAATTCACCAGCTGTTCACATTGTGCCGAGTATCTGGAATGCTGAGTAGGCAATGACTGGCAATTGCGTTAGCATTGTCTTCAAGATAGGACATAGCTGGTGCTGACTGGTTCTGCCTATTCACTTCTAAAGGCTATTTCTGATAGATACAAGGTTGCAAGGAGGACCAGGAGAGAAAAAGAGGGAAGAACAAAATAAATATGTAAGACAAAGGCTTAGCTGTACAGAAACTTCCCTTGGAATTGGTGGTGCTGGCTGGTTTCCTCCTCTTCCTTTACCTGCCCTCAGCTTCTGTTAGGGGAGAGGAAGGGATGTACTGTGTGTCCTGCCTATGCTCTGTTCTTTTCCATTCCCTGAGGCAGTTCACAGTGCTGAATATACAGGAAAGTAGGAAGATGAGTTAAGTCTCACTGTGGGCATCCTTTTGATATCCCATGGGTAAGAAGACCTGTGCCACGGAAGGACAGGCACACGGGCAGAGTGGAACCATATTGCTGAGGTTTTCCTCTCAGGTTGTTCAAAGAGATGTAGGTCTGCAGTTTAGGTGCAGGTGTCTTTTGCAGCAATTTATGTTCAGGGCAGGAAGGCAAATGAGTAGGTGGAAGAAGCTATGAAACATCTCAGCCTCCCAAGAGGAAACACATATGACTATTCTGCTGTGATACTGCTGTTTGCTGGGCTGAAGCCGCTTGTCCCAGAGGTCTGTGCTTTGTGCAGAACAACTTCACAGCACTACAGGCAGATGTGCTCTTTGCCACAGCCAAATCAAAATGCTGTACCAGTGTATATATCCTGGTTACACAGGTAAACATATATGTTCAAATGATGAGCACTTTTATTCCACATCTTCAGAATCCCTGACAGAAGACTGCCCTCAAAATTCATTCAGGACTCAAATCTGACTAACTATGGACTTCAACACTGTTTTTAACAGTGAGTAGATGTGGTGTTTTAATCTTCCTGGACAGCAAAACTCCACCAGAACCACTCTCTCACTCCCCCTCCTCAGAAGGAGATGGGTGGGGGCTCTCGTTATGAAGACATCTGTCCTCCCAAACAACCACTACATGTAGTGAGGCCCTGCTTCCCAGGAGGTGGCCAAACATCACTTGTTGCTGGGAAGTAGAGAATAGATATATATATATTTTTTCTCTTCCTCTTCCCTTTAATTAAATTATCCTTATCTCAACCTGTGAGCCTTTTTTTTTTTTTTTTTTTTTTTTTTTTCTTTCCAGCATACTTTCTTCTCCTTCTCTTCTCAGTGGTTGTGGTGGAGCTTAGCTACCCAGCAAGGTAAAACTACCACAGTTAAAACAAAAAAAAAACAAAAAAAAAACAACAAAAAAAAAAAAAAAACAAAAAAAAAAAACACTTTTCAGTTTGACTTCTTTTAAATTAGAACCATATTTATCAGGCCTCAGATATCTTTGGTACAAAAGCATGATTTTAACAGTTTTAAAATGATGAACTCTGACAAAAACATGGTAGGAAATATCCTTACTACATATTCTCACACAGTCTCAGGAGGACACTTGAGAATGATTATAATGATCTATGGAGCTTGTACTAAAAGGCAATAAATTATTTTGGTTCTTGAGCAGAGAGCAGCCAACAATGCATCCTCAAAGGAGGCCAAAGAAGTGTTTTAAATGCTGTCAGTGGGAGTTTTAAATCCACTCAGGACTTTGTTAGTGCTTGCATATTTTGTTAGATATTTAAATACTACAGTGATGAGCAGCAAGATAAAAACACAAAACAAAGGTAGTAGTAATAGCTACTGCTGTAATAGCTGTAGCTGGGTCAAGGACAGACTAAGTCCATTTGCTAGAGATAAATTGTTAAGAGTTCACACTCACTTGGACTTACTTGATCTAACAGATTTCTGTGGTGAGCTGCCACTAAGGCTAGCTCTCAGAAAGTAAATGCAGAGGTAGAAGTCTCATCTGCTTTGTGTTACAAGTAGGCATTTCAGAAAAGCTTATTGTTACCTGTATATGTTTCCATTGCACAAACAGGTCTCAGATGCACACACGAAGCAAATGCCTTGTAAAGAGAGATTTTTTTCATTACATAGAAATCACTTTTCAAAAAAGTATATAAATAACCAACAGAATATATTTAAGGGATAGGTAGTAATTATCCTATTCCTGCCTCTTGGTTTTCATGCTACAGACTTCAAAACAGTTCTTAAATAAGAAGTATCTATTACCCCCAAGGTGAATTGGGAGTAGTCATGCTTTAAAAGCTGCCTAATTACATATCTAACTGTGAGGCTGGTACCTTACTGTCTCTTGAACGATAAACCTGCCTAAAGTACATATTGACACAAGATACAGTCTCTTAGGTAAATAAAAGACAGCTTAAACATTTTCGCATTGGATATTTGCCATTGAGACCAGAGTAACTCGCAGGGGTCTCGTGGAGAACATAGCAAAAACATGGAAGGAGGAAAAATAGGAAATGAAAGCAGGAGACCTGAATGCAGAAAAAAGAAAGATCTTTATTAAGGGACCTGATCTAGCTATGCTTAATGAAGGAAAGTGTCTTACCAATGCTTCTGACTTGAATTCAGCTTGGAGGATATTTGAGAAGTTGCTGAGGGATTTTGATACTGGTGTTACAGCTTTTAATCCCATAGGTAGGCTGGTCTGACAAGGAAGTCGGTAACAGACTGTATGGGTTCAACAAGGGAAAGCCATGCTTGAGCAACCCAATAAACTTCTGTGATGAAATGACTGGCTTGGTAGGTGAGGACTGAGAGCAATAGATGTTGCCCACCTTGATTTCAGTGAGGCTTTTGACACTGTCTCCTGAAAGATGAAAAGAAGCTGATGATTTGCTGGTTGAGTAGACAGTGAGGCAGATTGAAAAGTGACTGAATAGCCAGGCGCAGAGGGAGGTGATGAGTGGAACAGTCTGGTTGGAGGCCAGTAACTAGAGGTGTACCCCAGGGGTCAGTAGTGGGTCCAATCCTATTCAGCATCTTCATTAATGATGTGGATGATGGGGCAGAGTTTATCCTCAGCAAGTTTGTGTATGACACAAAGCTGGAAGGAGTGGCTGTCATCCAGTGGGCACAAACTGGAACACAGGAGGTTCTGTCTGAACATCAGGAAACACATTTTTGCTGTGTGGGTGGTCAAACAGTAGAACAGGTTGCCCAGAGAAGTTGTGGAGTCTCCACAAAGATATTTAGAGATATTCAAACCCTGACTGGACACAGTCCTGAGCAGATGGCTCTAGGTGACCCTGCTTGAGCATGTGGGTTGGACAAGAAGACCTCCAGAGATCGCTTCCAGCCTCAACCATTCTGTGATTCTGTGACCTTTTTCTGTAAGGTGACAATGAAAGGAAGAGGATGAACTCATAACTTGATTCAAATTTAAAATAAAGCATCTGTGCTGTAGCTAACTCAATGAGAACAATTTCTTGGTGTATTTTTTTCCCCAGATCAAATAGTTTGAGCTGGGTGCATTAAAGGAATTATTTACCTGAGACCTTTGGGAGTGAAGCAGCCACCCACAGGAAGAAGAATGCCTAAAATAGATGTAGCTGATGAACACAAGCATTTCTGTGTGCCAGATTACATGTTATGTAATCACGCTCATCCTTTGCCACCCACATCTTCCCCTGGAAGCACACCTTGGCTTGGGCAACATGAGAACAGCACTGGAGATCTTGCATCCTCCTTCTTCAAAGGGGAAATGTATAAAGGAATTCAGCAAAGGGTGAATCTCAGCTGGAGCTTGGGGAGCTCCTATGATGCAAGGTACAGCAGGGTACTGTGAGGCAGTCTTAGAGAGGGCAGAGCTGTGCACAGGAACTAAGCAGCTCTATACAATATTACAGCTCCTCCTGATATGGCACTTGGACTGTCCTCTTCAAAGTACACTCTCCATAATTATATTTTTCATTGCAAAGCTGCATGGAGCTTTGATATAGGAGTGTAGTCAATCATAATGCCTTTTCTGATGTTTGCTATCAGCTGTGACATCCTATGCAATATGAAAGCTGCAAGTGTCTGCATCATTTCTACTTTAGATTGGCACTGAATAATCTGATAAATATCTTAACTTGTTCATTTGTCTTTAGTTTGTTTAAATGCTTCAGTCTAGGCTGTGAATTATTTTACTTAGAGAGCATTCATCCTTTATAAAACAGAGCACCCTGTATGTCTTCCCTTTTAAATACCTTTACTACAAAGTGGTTGCAAACACTAAAGCAAATCAGCATGACATTGTGGAAATCATCAGATGAATACTATTATTTTAAATTTACTTTCAGATACTTTTCCTAACAATATCAGGGATATATTTCTTGTATTTGACAATGCACATCTTGCTGATAAGCCAGGTACTAATGAACATACCCCGCATGTAAGATTCCCTAGTGACAATCAAGGAACAAAGGTCTTGGGGATGATTAACAATAAAAGCTAAAGATAACCGTTGACTTCAGATCAGCCTGACCTTTAGCAGAATGCATTTGGCTATAAAGACATGAAGTAACCCCTGTAATCCTTTAAGTGAGGTTACTCCAAATATAAAGAAGTCATAAAAATAGCACTTGAAATTTAAGAGGTTTACAGTGGCCAGCTCCCTAGACTAGGTGTTCTGAAGAAACATCAAAGAAAAATATCCTTTACACATGAAGCCTGCTTAGGCTCTGGAGGTCATTTAACACCTATAGCACAACTTTCCAGCTGTGGAAAATGCAGCTTCTTTTTGCTGTCTTCTACACAACTGCTTACATCTCAGTTCTGTTTCTCCCTCCCCTTCAATAAAATCAAAAGACCTTATACAACATTTAGGCAACTTTCTCTGCCTTCCTTTCTCTCCTGGGTGCTGTTGCACTCCACTGTAAATATGATCACCACCCTGCTTTTTCACTTTAACGTTCTGCTTTAACTATGTCAAATCCTAAAGCATATTCTATTTTGGGAGCAACCTAGCTTTTGGCATGCTTATATACCCAGTCCTCAGCAACCCGAAAGTAGAGTGATGGGTAGTGTCCAAGGCTGCAAATCAGCTTAGCTTGGTTGCAGAGAGATATGAGAGAAACACGTGTCTAAAACTGCTTGTAATTTTCTCTTTCCAGGACTTATTAAAGGGGAAAAAATGAAAATCTTAACATATCCCATTGAAAATCTCTCTCATGCAGGGTATCTACATCTTCTAAATGTACTGTTTTGTGGCTGTTAGTGTAAAAAAGAGCAGGAAGAACAATTTATACCTTACTGCAATAGAGCAAATCGGATTGTGGCTGCTAAGTTCAAGTGAAAGCTTCTTGTATATGAAGAGCTTACAACTATTCGGCTGGCAGAAAGCCATATGATCTTATTCACATAATTAGAAGGGGACTTCTAGACAGTGACAATTCCTACTTCTCTGCTGGCTGCATGTTGCAGGTGCAAAATCACAGAGGTACTGAAATGAATAGTAAGGGATGAACAGCGAGAAGGGAAGGCAGGGTGCCTCTGCTTGCTTGTCAGTGCTGCCACTGGCTCCCCATGTGACAGTTTTGTTACGGTAATTTCCATTCTTATTTATTACCTTGATGTCAAAGGCTCAGGAATGATAGACTAGGGTCCCAGCGTGGTGGGCAGTCTGCAAACACAGAACAAAAGGCAATTTCTGACCCCAACCCCAAGCTTGCTCTCTAGTAGTAAAATAAGATCCATCAGGACGCAGACAGATAAGTGGGAATACAAGGTGTCCAGTGGAAACATTATGCTTAGTATCAGAGGCAGGAGGCTCCAGCTACCAACAACCTCGCTAGCTGGCAGCATTTTGGTGATATCGTGACAAAAGAGAATTTAAGCATGTCTGTGGAACTTTATAGGGCTGCTATCTTATGTGAGGAATGAGGTACAGAGAGAGAATGAGTATTTGGGTTCCAAAAAATTTTGAGTATTTGGGTTCCAAAAGAGTAGTTCCTGACACGTGGTCTGGTTACAAGCATGTGTTGACCCCACTGAGAACGAATACAAGATGAGCTAGGACAGGGTGGGAGGCTGAAGAGCTGGGAGTAAAAAGATGAGAAAGAAAGGACATTCATGCGATGCAAGAGGAGGAGAAACTGAAGCATTCCGGCAGAAGCACAGGAAAATGATTCTCAGGGTATTTTGAATGAGACAGGTAGCTAGCAGGGGTACTGGTGAAAGCAACCTGCCAGGCTGAGATGTAGCTGGGGCATGGGGACAGAAGATGAGACCCAGAGTGACAGGGGTAGGAGGATGGCAGTGTTATCCCAACCAAACTGGGAGAAAGGAGATGTGGTGGGAAATAATATCTATATATTATATTATATTTTAATATATCTTATAGTAATATATTATATATTATAATATATTATATCTACACACAGACAGCAAGTGAATTGCTTTGGCTAGTAACTGATGAGATTACCTGGGAGCAAGTGTTGAAGGACAGCAGACAGTTGAAGATGAAGCCCTGGGCAGGGGGCTCAGGTGTCTGCTGCTGCAGAGGAATAATTAAGGAGCGAAGGGGAGAATCAGGAATCACCAAAGCAAAGCTATGAAGAAAAGTGTGGTCAGCAGGAGCAGGCAGGTTGCAGTGGAGAAGACTGGCTCAGAGTAGGTCCTGAGACGTGCTTTGAGCCAGGCAGTTGGACATCCCAGTCCTGCCATATTTTTACCTCAAACACCCTCTCTTTCCTGCCAGACCAAGTTCCCTTGGGCATGCTTTAGCAGGAGCAGGCATCTGGTGAGGCCTTTTGCAGACAGAGAGGAAGGCCTGCACAAAACACCTGAGCTCAGCCAGCCACAGTAGGCAGCAGATGTTTTGTGGGAGTGATCACAGCGAAGGCCTTGCGCTTTTCTGCCAGCACCTGCTGGAAAGAGCCAGTGGAACAAGAGAGGGAACATAGACAGAGAGTGCCCAAAACAGAGCTCCTTCCTGGTAAGTTTGCCCACAGAAAGCAGCTGTATTGGCCAGGACCAAGGAGAAGGATGAGCAGGCTGAACTGTTTGTGGAGAAGTGCTCCTGAAGTGCCACAGAAGGAGGACAACGTGGGTATGGACATAGGCTGGAAGGACAGGTTTGGGACCTTCAGTTTTAGTCCAACTCCCGTTCCTAGTGTTGCTAGCGAATCCTCTACCCTCCCTGCGATGCAGCTACCTGTTTAAGGTAAATGCAGCATTAACTGGATGGTATGAGGCTTAATTAATACATCTGCAGTGCTTAGAAATCTCTGCATGATTTCTCTGTTCTCAAAGTGCAAAATATTCTTCCCACTTTTCAGAATTTATTTTGGAAGCTAGATATTATTTCCACTTCCAGATTCCTGTTGTAGTTTCATTTCAGGTACAAAAATAAAACTAGCTCCATGAATTTCAAGAAACTTTGCTAGTCTAGAGGAACAGTCTGGAGACCACGAGGTTGTGGGGGGATGAAGGTCTTTTCAATTTTCTTGCTGAAAGACACCTTAATCTAGCCAAACTTCTTATATGCATTAAGCCAATAGACTTTCAGTGGTTTCCCAGGTTACAGTTCATTAGTGTCTGTATCACAGAGAACCAGGAAGCACACTAAAATAAGGACACTGCAGATTTCATTGTTGCATGGTGCTAACAGAGAACTCACTTCTTGCAGACGATTAGACAGGCCATGGTACTGCAAGTATTTTTAACTTGTGATCTGATGTGAGTTTTAGAAATAGGAGAGCTGACATAAAGGATCAGACGTAATTCCACAGTTTGGAGGATAAGGTGGAGCTCTTCCAAGCTGATGGCGTCTAACAGCCCCTGTAATATAAGTGATACCCATGGAGGGGGAGGATTAGTTTATTCACCATCCTGCTGGGTTCCTCTTTCTAGAACCTGCATGCTGACAGGTTTTCTGACAACAGAAGGAACGACTTGAGGCCTTGGGGACCTCTGGAAAACTGGTACAGTGAACATCAATTGGACCAAGACATCTACCAAAGTGTGGTCACAGAAAATAAATGCCCTTAGTGCCTTTACCAGCCCACCCCAAGAAAATACCTCATTCAGCTACACAGCAATCTTAATATGCCATTTAAAGGTCATAGGGAGATTGGGGAGATTTTCTGCATTCTTGTGCATTCAGAGGACTCAGTCCTGAAAGGTGCTTCCAGAGGGAAGCCCACGGGGTCTGTGCAGTGCTCCAGTGGTATCAATGGCCACCTTGCAGATGCAATGATCCTGGCACACAGAACATCTTTCATGGACCAGGGCTACCAGTAATCAGTCTAGGTGGCCTCTCATCTGCTAGATTCAGTGCCTGTCATACTGCCTAGTGCTGCTTCCTGGCACCCTGTGCTCTCCTCCCTGGGTGCATCTCACCAGCTGTCTTGTTCTAGCTCCCTGGGGCCTGCAGTCTTGATGATCAGAGTTTAATAGTGTCCAGCACTGTGGGAGCCTGGCTGTCAGAAGATGCTCCTGGGCTCCAGCACAGTATAACCAGCAGTAACACAAACAGGGAGGAGGGGACATTTTGTGCTTGAAAACAGTTGCAAAAGAACTGCATAGCAAATATACACTAGGTAGCATGGTGATATTAAAAGCTACAGGGAAAAGGTGAACTTGGAAAATGAAAACTGGCTTCCTCAACCCCCTTTCCAACTGCTCTGCAGAGGAGGAAAAAGGACCTTGGTAGAAAGTAGAGTATATTCCTTCCCCAGTTATTTTCCTGGCTTTACTGATGGATGGCACAGCTCACTGAAGAGGTTATTGGTACATTCAAACATCAGTTACCTAAGCCTATTATTACTAGAATCTGTGGGCTAATTAATGCTTGCATCAGAAGTTAATGAAGGACAAGGATTCTTTACTGCTGATGGTCTCAGTGAAATGACTGTCTGCAACACATGAAAAAGATATTGTCAGTAGCAAATTAACATTACAGACAGCTACATGAATATAAATCTCTCAGAAAAGGTGACATGCTCTTTATTTTGTGGGTTTTCATCTAATAGTGTCCTTTTGGTCCATGTGCAGCATCCCCCTGATCCACCCGTGTGGCTTCTTGGTGGGACCCTGCACAGTCCAATGTCTCATCATTCTGCAGTTCAGGGGGAGCCCTGCATGTTTATCTGCCACCCACGACATCTTCCTCGTCTCTTCTCAGTCTGATTTTTTCTGTCATGACTCATATTATCTCTAAGCCAAATACCCAGATGTAATGCCAGCATTTCAGGCAACATTACTGTCGCTGTGTGTTCTCAGTACAGTCACTGCCAGCCATAAGGATTTGCGCTGCACTCATCTCTGAAGTAGCTGTGCTGCTGTGTACCCCAGGCACAAACTACTTCTCTTTCAAAGGCAGAAAAAAAGTCACCACAGGAGGAGTGACTAACTCTGGATGAATCTAGAAGAAATAAAATGTCCATCAGCCATTAGCACAAACAAGCCCTACCTGAAGGTTGCTTGATTTGGTTCTGGGGGCTTGAATAACCCCTTGGGAGACTTGGGATTCTGACTTAGCAAAGGGAACTTGAAGGCAATTTCACATTCCTTTTTTGGGCTTGGAGGTACTTTAACTCCCATCTGGTATATTGGGATGGATAGGAGTGTGCTTTAGAGCACAAATGTTGCTTGAATTCAAGTAAACTAGGACTAACAGGATAGGGTAATATGAGCCTGGTCAACAGTACTAATATCATCTTCAGATGGGATTATATTTGCTACTCAGTTTAGAAGAAATGTGACATAGAAGCTAGATGTCGCCAAAAGCATTTTCAATTCCTTTTGTCCTCTCTAGAACATTTAGGAAATTGTTATATAAAACAGAATTTATTTTCTTCCAAGAAAAAAAGTATATAATTTTTGCTGAGTTCCACCTGACTGATGAAATTAATTTCAAAATGGGTTGTGACTACCTGGTTGGCTGGGTATCAGCTGTTCCTCATCCCATCAGACTGTGGTTCTTCTGAGATTGCTACAAATCCCATGAAAGTCCCTAAATCCTGATTTTTACCATTAGATTTCAATTAGCTTAAAGTTGTATAAACCTGTCAGGGTAAAGGTAGCTCCCTGTTTAATTCTGTTTGCTCAATCTGTTTTGAGTGCATTCCTCTGGTTAAAACTTTCTTAATGGTCATGGTGCATCTGTACCCCTGCAGAGCAGTCCGTTCTTGACATGACTTCCACAACCAAATATTTAGTCATCCTGGTACAGACAGGATGAATGACTTGTCCAGGATCATGCAGGAAGTATGGAGCTGAGCAAGGTACCGATGCGTGGTTTTCAATAGGCACTGTTCCTTTTTGGATAAGGTGCTGAAAGATTATGCATAAGAGTTTAGGGAATTCTACTTTCAGGCAGTAGTAGATAAGTGGACAGAGCAATTGGAGAAAGGACTGGCCTCCTGCATGGGCTGGGATGTCTTTCTATCTAAATACTGAATAACACAAAGGAAAAGAAGGAAAAAAGAAAAAGAAAAGAAAAGAAAAGAAAAGAAAAGAAAAGAAAAGAAAAGAAAAGAAAAGAAAAGAAAAGAAAAGAAAAGAAAAGAAAAGAAAAGAAAAGAAAAGAAAAGAAAAGAAAAGAAAAGAAAAGAAAAGAAAAGAAAAGAAAAGAAAAGAAAAGAAAAGAAAAGAAAAGAAAAGAAAAAAGATATATATATCAAAGAAACCTAATTATAACAACACCATAGATTTTCTACCCCTGCAGGGCTGGACTTATGGGAGGATCAGTTTAGTAACACTGCTGTGTAGATAAAATGCAAATCAGAGTAAGATCAGCCATACCATAAGCTGAAATTGTTAAAAACTGTCACATGCTTTAATAGGAACTTCAAACCAAGACAAACCGTGTAAATCCTAGTGATGCTTTAAAAAACTGTTTCATCGTTCAAAAATGTCATAAATAAAAGGTTTCTTTTTGATAAAAGATCTGGAGAAACAATAGACCAGCATATCACAAAATAGTCAGCTCCTGGATTGTCACTTCTAAAAAGGTGAATGTGTCAGAAATGATAGGGACAAGATGAATGTGCTTGACTAAGACTGTTCAGGGAGCTCACATTAACTTTACTAAGAGCCATAGACACGTACACGTGAAAACATTCATCTGCAAATGCAGAGCATATGTGGTGTAGAGACTGTGGTAATTGGTCTTCTCATGAAAAACAAGCAAAATACACTAATATTTGTGCAAATGCAAAAGCAAAAGGCAAAATAAACAGAATGTAAAAGAAAACATGAAGATATGATGGAAAGTGGAAAATGCTGGTGGAAAATGTCATGTGTATTGGGCCATATGCAATAATTACGGAGCTTGAAAATGAGTAAAATGAAAAGCAGTGATTCCAAAGGTGAGATTATATATATAAATATATATATTATATACTATAAATAGATATATTATAGATGTAATATGATACATAACACCTGCAAATGATATGATATGATATGATATGATATGATATGATATGATATGATATGATGAAAGGTTATTAATTTGAAAAATCCTGACTGGCCTTAAATGCAGAGGTCAGGCAGTGATACATAAGCAAAAGCAGCGTCATTTCAAAAGAGAGTTAACAACTTCTTCAAGATCAAAAAGAGAAGTCGGAATTATCACCCAGCAAAAATGATTCATGTAATGGAGAGAAGAACATAGTGAGATAGATTTTGGACCACAGAGAGGATGAGTAGCTTTTACATCAAAGTCAAATAAAAGCTGTCTATTGGGAATGCTCAGAAAACCAGTGTGAACTCAACAGAGAGCCATAGACATCAGGTTCTGTATTGCCAAATAGTAAAATTCCTCCTGACCTGATGAAGGGTATCTTGCAATAGTGTGTTTCCATGTTAGACTCACACATCTAAGGACTGGGAGCAATTCTGAGCCCTTCAGCATTGCCACTAGGAACTGAAAATGGTTTTGGTGGATGTACTGGAGCTGCAACTCTGCTCTTTATTACAGTAAAGGGAGTGACAGACAACTGTTGTCTTATCTAGAGCAACCTTCTAGCATGGAAAGACAGCAACTGAAGATGATCTGTGCAAACAATACAGATACCACCTTCTTCTGAGGTTCCATCAAACCAGGAGGCTGAACCCAAGATCTTCACAAATCCAACCGACTCTCCATACCCAGGTCATTCTTTCAGAGAATACGTACAGTCACTACAAACACAAGGCAAAAAAGTGAAGATGGTGAAATGTTCATTCTCTTGAGATGTGAGCACCAGCTCTTAGACCTTGGCCAAACAAAAGCTGCCGGAGGGAGCACCCAGCCCAGAACTGCAGAGGCAGACCCAGTGCTGTGGATTGCCTGCAGTTCCAGGGGATGTGCACACTCTTGCCACAAGTAGCTGCTTTGGAAACTACATGTCAGTAAAGCATGAAAGAGCTACTGTTCTAAACTGAGAGGGAAATGCTCTCTGTTGCTAAGGGAAGTCAGGGCTTAGTTAACTCTATTACTTTCATCACAGCTGATGCATATATATGGGTACGGAATATGCCTCATGATACGCATTCATGGAATGATAGCTGTAAGAGTTTATTAAGTCCTTTCATATATAACCCCTTTCATAAACATAATCTTTATGTTTTGCTTTGCTATTTACATTCCAGTAGCTGCCATTCTTGACTACAGTGGGGGGATGTGTTCCTTCCCTGACTTTGGAGGCTGGATGCTCTCAGCAGCACAGCACACAGCTCAGTGCCAGCTGATGTGAGTTTTACCTGTCCTCTTATGCTTGTGACACTGGGCTGTCCTTCTTCCCGAAGCCC
Source organism: Oxyura jamaicensis (assembly GCF_011077185.1). NCBI lineage: Eukaryota > Metazoa > Chordata > Aves > Anseriformes > Anatidae > Oxyura > Oxyura jamaicensis. Next base: position 38,450,551 of record NC_048897.1, read on the forward strand.
TTCTTTGACTTATCTTCACAAAGACAGACAAGAATTCTTCTTTTGTATTCTGTAAATAAGCTACTTTTAGGTAACAATTTAGCTCTCTCTGGGCTGATGAAGTACCGTTTGGTGTAGTGGAAAGTCCGAAGCACCACTATCATGATAACTCTCTGAGTATTTTTGGCTACTAGCCTTGGATTTTCACTCTGAGACAAAAAGTACACACATCATAAATATAACTACAATGTAATGGCAACACTTGCCTTCTGCCTCCTTGATACTGAGGAGTTTGAGACTTAAAATAGTGATGTGCTTGCAGTATGGGTAGTATTAGACAGATGGTGTGCTGTTCTCACTTTGTAATCGTACAGCCCATATTTCCATGGACCTACGTAGACGAGCACATATCACCTGCTGCCTGGTACTATGTGAACACAAAAGGTTAACTTGCTAGGTGTACCCTGGTAATTGGAGAATCGTCAAGTGTTTTCTGCACTGCTGAGCTCGTTGCATGCAGTTAATTTCCTAGGGTTTGTTACGTGTATTTTTATCTCTCTCTTTTTTTTTTTTTTTCCTCTTTTTTTTTTTTTTTTTTCTTGTGTTTAATAATTCTTTCTGGAATGGAGAAATATAACAGAAACTGATGTGCATGTAAAAGAGACTTCCTTCTCCCTTTCTGTTTGTACATGCAACTTGGAAAGTCTTGTTCCCCTCATGCATTGTAGTTGCTGTGTTAATTAGCAGCATAGCCTATAAACGAGGTCCAGTTTTCAGGGGAATTGTTACATTCCCTTTGAGGCTTCTGCTAACACAGAGACTTATCTCTTAAGTGTCCTAGTTGGTTCTTTGTTACTCTATTTTGTATTAAAAATCCAGTCCATTTTGTGAGTCATTCTCAATGGTGGCTGCAGTGATATCACTGTTTGGTTTAAGTACCTTTTCCCATCTAACTTTATCAGGCATGTACAGCTTTCTGTCCCAGCTGTGTAAGCTGTGTAATAATTATTTTGTTCTCTTTATTTGCAGCTGTGCTTGTCTCAGTGTCATTTAAATTTTACTTTTATTAAACTTTTGCTTTCTTAGGTAAAACATGGATCAAACATTGCAGAGGTACATAGGGAAATCTGCTGTATAAACAAGCAGTTTCTTGTCCTGCAAATATGGGAAAACTCTGTCCAGGAAATTCCTTGGATATGCAAAGGGAAAGAAACTGCAGTTTCTCTCCACATGCATTCTGTTGGTTTTGCTGGGGATTCTCCAAAGAAAAAATAATAATAATACCGGGTAATTACCTAGAAATGCATTGCCAGGTCTCCATAGAAAACTTTTCCTTAATTCCCACTTCTCTGAAACAGTGTTGTTAGATAAGCCTCAGGAATGCTCAGAGCACTGAGGAGATGTTGAGGCACACTGTCTTTGATTTTGTATGTTGCCCTCTGTACAAATTTATCTAATCAGATGGTGATTTCAGAAGCCTGGATCCTTCAGAGGTGTTAACATCAGCTGAGGTCTGCAGATTCTTCGCTTTCATCTTTCTCAGCTCGTGTGCAGCGATTTTCAAATTCATCCAAAGCAGCTATTCTTCCTGGGGTAACTGTAAGGAAGTGTTGGATAATGATTATTGGGCAGAATTCATATATTACTCTTGTTCTTTTCTGCACTCTCTTCTCTTTTCTACAGCTTCTTATGTGGTGAGGAAAAGATTTGATTCCTATTAAGTCAGCAAAAAGAAATCCATTGATTTCTCCAGGAGCTGATACAGGTTCTGTGCCCCATTTTAGTCATGACCTCATCAGGGTCCTGATCACAGCAATTGGTGCACTGAGCAATAAAACAGAGTTCAAATGTTAAGAGCTGGGAAAGTTGCTGAATTTATGAATGAATTCTCAGTCTTACGTTCTTTGAAATTTTTATAATACTGGGCTGGGCATCATTTAAACCTTCAGTGTATTGCTGGCTAGTGAGAGCTTTTTGTGGTTGTGTGCAAGAGGTCACATGTGTATGTGATGGTATGGACCAACGAAAAATATCCTTGCGCGTGATTCTGAGTCTTGTGTATTCTGAAGCACACAGGTCTTGTTCTCTCTGCATCTTCTGTAGGAAAATATTTTAATTCCTACTAGGACTGCTACTGTGAGGCTACTTCTGGAGAAGCAGAGCAACTGATAGAGATGAAGAGGCTGATGCCTCTGCCTTGAAGCTATTCTTTGTTTTCCTTTATGGTTGCACAGCCCGCCTAGTCCAACAAAGGTAAATAAGATGTTTGAAAAGGTAAATGGTTTCTTTATACCTTTGCTTTCATAATCATAAAGGTCTCCTGTATGCACTACTGAATAAAGCCCTTGCCTGTGACTAGTTTAAAGATACCTGCTAATATCTGTAATCTCTGACAAGTGGGCCTGTGGGAAAGAGTGAAAGAGAGTGATTTATGTGGTACTTCTTCAAACTGAAGGGCACTTGCTGAGTTCATCCAGGGTTGCTTCCATCAGCTTCAATGTAATTAACCCTCATTAATATCAGTGTGAGATTGAAATAGCCCTCCCCCCCCAACCCAGTATTGTTATGGTAAATAGCATTTCAGATACTCTTAATTTGGGATAAATGTTGGAAGCAATTAAGTTTCTTAGCACAATACTACAGCAGGAACCATGGGAGACATTGCCTGAACACAGACGTGCATGACTGGTCAAAAATTAGTGTTTGCCTGGGGACTGGCTGTGAATATAGATGCTTTCTGTGTGAGCAGCAGGAAGAAGGACCATAATCATGTGGAGAGGATGAGAAAAATGAAGAAACAGCTTGCCAGAGGGCATGAAGAGGGACACGGGGAAAGACTTTGAAGGTGGAAGGCTGGCCTGGCAGGCGAGTCTCAGTTGGGTAAGGAACTGGCTGCCTGTGGCTTGGGGTTCTGATGTAATCAGTGGGACAAAATTTCACACAACTATGTACATAAATCTAGAAAGCCTCAAATGTGGATGAATGGCTGCATTCCTGAGTGTGTGGAAGAAAAACTACAACAAAACACAATGTACAATAGGAATAGGTAAGCTTTGTATAAATTTTCATAAAAACACTGGTAAAATCTTTGCAGTAGATTTTCCTGTACAAGAGTAAGCTACAATATTTGACGAATCTGAAATTAGCAGTGGATTTGGGTCCACAATGAACTTTCAAAATGTTTGTGAATATGTGCATTTTGCTTTTTACTGGTCAAAACATATTATGCTAAATTCTCCAAGTCGAGTGACATCGGTATAGCAGACAGCAGCAAGGTTTGGTAAGATCAGGATTCAAGAGACAAATGTATTTGAATGTAGTTTGTGTACTGAAATGGAAAGTTACAGAATTAAAATGTATAATTGCAAGGGTAATAAGATGAGGTGGCTTCCAGAAATAGAAAGATACACATATATATATTTATTTTTCCAACTTTCTCTCCCTAACTGGCATTGACAAACACATCCTTGAACAAGGCATGTTTTTTCCTCTTGGCCAGAGGGCAGGGTCACAAAGACCTCTGCAATACAGTCCTCTGCAATCCAGCCCCCACCCATCCTCTCCAAACCACAAAGGCAGGTGCTCAGTGATAATTCCTCAGTGTCTATTTCTCTTTTTCATTTACGGCGTGACTAACCATGACAAAGCAAATACAAGAATTGCTTAGTTCCTAGTATCAATGCTTTAGTGAGAAATACATTTTCACCACTCACTAACCCAGCCTCTGATACAACAACCCTCACTGCTACAGTACTGTGAGAGGCTTGGGGTGATATACTCAGCAGAAGTGCATATTCTGCCATCTTCAGCAGTCTGTTAAACTAAGACTTCAGCTTTCTTCTGAGAAGACATGCAGTGGAGGAGAAGATGTCCAGCAGATCATTCAGGAAAACAGCCTTGCCAAAATTCTCTGAGGAGATGCCCTTAGAGAAAGAAGGTGGTTGGAGCTTCCTAGAAAGGAACTGGACAAGCCTGTAACCTTCTGAGCCTGGGTTCCCTAATGTCCACTGAAGACTCCACTCTAAGCCATGTGCAAATTCAGGCAAAATATGCATGCTTCTTTGATAGTGGTTCCAGGTGCTGGTTTCTGTGGGGCAGGAGGGAGCATTCTGGGCAGGGGCGTGCTGCCAGCAGCGGCTCCCAGGTTCGCACTGAATCACAGGCTGCAGAGCTCACTCAGGTGTATTTACACAGGTTTCATGAAAAGCATATAGTGGAGTTACCACTCCTCTAGTTCCCCGTTTTGGATTTCCTTCAGTGCTGTTCTTCTGCACATTCCCCTGTAAAAAGTAATATTCTTGCATATAAATTTTAAAAATAAAGAGTATGAGATAAACATATGTCTTCAGCAGCTCTTTAACCTTTCTGTGCAACATCTTATCAATCTCAAAACCCAGAACTGTAATTATACACCTGGAGAAAACTCTAGCCATATTTTCAAAAAGAAAGTACATTTGCCCATGTGGATTTTTAATGTAAATCAGATCAATTATCATTTCATAAGCAAATATGCACAGTCCTTTTGTAATACTCAACACCCAGGAAAAAATGTATGAAGCCTCACTGGGAGAAACTCCCTGTTAACCATTTGTACATATCTTGAAGAAAAGACTATGGAATTAGAAAAAAACACGGAGAGGCTGAATATTTATGTGAGTATAACAGGTACCACGATTCATTAGATACTCTAAATTGCAAAAAACAAGCAAGCCACAAAACCAAGAAACTACTGAAGGATCAAACTCCTCCAAGTTTGGACCTAATCTCCAGCTACCTGGGATTAGAAGAAGCCTTCCTGCTGAGACTCAACTTCTTCAGCCTTTTTTTTTTTTTTTTTTTTTTTTTTTTTAACCTCTGGTACTATTTGGTGCCCAAAACACATGCTGGACTGGCCGGATTTTGTATTATTTTCCACCTGCAAAGCCTCTTCCGCTCTTTATTAAATTACATTCTTCAGTCCTTTGCATGGATGGATGGTCATTAATACTCTTACTAAGCCTATACATACACATATATATATGTAGTGTGCAAATTACTTCATTTTCAAAGACATTTACTTGTCAGATCTATAGAGTGATCTATTGAGACATGACAGTGTGTGCATGTTGTAAGTAATTCAAGAGTGAATGAAACTGCTTGAGCCTCCAGAATAAATATTGCACATGACCTAATATCAGATAGAAATTTGATTTCACTTCCTTAACATTCCTGAGGTAGCAAAACAGATAACCCTGAGAAGTTTAAAAAGACAGTTAAGCTGAAGCTAAAATATTTTATCTCCCTCTCCTCTAAGCCTGCTCCTCAGTATGTTCTGAGACTCAAAAATGTGTTAATCACTAAACAGCACTAGATTTTTAGAAGCATGATGACACCTTAGTATCCTTGAGTTCACCAGAGAGACCGGAGGCATTCATACCTGCAATTTATTTTATCAAGGCACAGAGAACAGATTTTCAGTGTTTTGGAATCTGTAGTACTGATTTTCTTGTTACAGCTTTTTGTAACAGCCTGTAAGTAAGAAAAATAGCAGCTGGGATGATTACCTGCTTTAAGCGAGCCTTTGAAAACCACCAGTGGGCATGCCAGTGCGTGGTGCATCCCCTCCCACAAGGTTCAGATCCAGGGGCACTGCGTCAACAAACAGAAAACTGAGTCTGGATGAGGGGTAGCTGTACTCATGTTCGTTGATTAACGTGCCTGTTGAAACATGGGAAAGAAGGATCAGACCTTGTGTGTGGTAATTATTCTGTGAGGGACTTCAAGTATTTTTCTTTTTCCTGGATGAATAGCTTGCTCAGAGACTTGATGATGAGCTGAAACCTCTTTCTTCTCTGAGGGAGGACTTGTCCGGGGTCCATCAGAGTTGTTAAGCAGCAACTCAGAAACACAAAGAAAAGCAGAAGGGTAGAGAGATTATTCAGACAAGAGTTGAAATGGTTATTTGTTCATGAGGGATACTTGACATAAAGAGCAGTGGCGTATGTACTTACTAGCTTTCTGCCTGCCACAAGCAGTGCAGCAGTGCAAGCCCTGAAGGCTGGGGGCTGCTGTGTTCCCACCTCACACAAGTGGGCACAACCGCATGTCTGTCCTGGCAGCCATCGCAGCACATGGCAGGGACAGGCTGTGCCAGGCATGGAGCAGGTGGAAAGCAGGAGACAGCCTCTCTCTGGAAGCTTCTGATCTGTTCTGGGGGACAGAAACAACAAAAACAAAGCTGTGCCCTTTCGCTTGGGCTTCATGGCAAAGTCACAGCCAAGCCTCAGCACATTTTGTGGTCTTCCTTGGCATATATTTAAAGATTCAATATGATTAATTTAAAAACTGAAAATCAAATTTTAAGGCTGGTTAAATCTTCTAGAGTAGTTGCTTTTTTTTTTTTTTTTTTTCCTTTTTTTTTTTGATATAATTTGTTGGAGCTTGGAAAACTAAGATAGAAAATGCAGTTCAATTACACAATAGCTTGCTATGTAACATTCACCTCAATGATCTGATTTCTTTCCAGCTTATCAACCATCTTGATAATTTGGGCAGGAATAGTATGATAGATTTCCAACAACAAGAAAAAAACATTGCATAAAACACAGCTTGTGTCTTCTCTTCCTTTGCACAGTCAATGCCAAGAGCATAACTAATTCTGTGAGACTCCTTCGTCAGTCACAAGGCTAAATGCAACTCAATACATTTTTTTTTAAATGATTGTGAAATGGACAGAAGATCAGTTTTCCTCCAGATAAACATTTATTTAGCTCTACTGCTATCCTTGTTCAAAGAGATTTGATATCCTTTTCTTTGTGGGTAGAACTGCATAAATTATCTTTTATCACAAGCCATGGAGTGAATATATTTTATGATGACCATCACAGCCTGTCTGATGCCCTGATGCTCTGCCAGCCTGTTATGAATTGGCCCTGTTGCCATCTTCCACGTGCTTCCCAGACTGCTGGGTGTGGGTAGGATCAGCTCCTCAGCATTTGCTGTGTTGGTATTGAGGCCCACCAAACCTCAGTAGACCAGTCCCCTCATGCTCCCTCCTAGTTTGCTGATGTTGTGGGCTATGTGGACGTCTCACTTAACACCTGACCCTCAGCCCAACTATCCAGGAGGAGAGCACTTTGAGCAGTGCATGGTTAAGTCATGGCTTCAGGCTGGCAGGGTCTGGCTTGTCCTCTCCCCACAGGTCCTCCTGACATGCAGGGGTGGTTGTTCACCTGCACAGAGCAGACTTAAGTCTCCGAAGGAGAAGCTCCACCAGTAATGCTTCCATATCATGGATCCCTGTGCAGAAAAAAAACAACCCCCACCACATTGACCCAAGGAACAAGACTCCCGAGAAACAGAAAGTCAGAAAAAAACTTGGTTGCAGGTGTGACCCCTTGAGGAGGTGCTGGGACCCCCTTCCTGAGGAGGGCAGCAGTGGAGCTGAAGGTAGGCCAGCCACTCTGGGCACTAAGAGCCAGGTACTCAGCATCTGTTCCATTCAGAGCTGTCAGATTGCTAGAGATGTGTCCTGCTGCCAGTCAGAACAACTCTTTTTTTAATCATCAAGACAATTTCCAGCTATTGGAAGAGTTTTAAACATCTCCTGGGACCCTTCCTTGCCACAAGTTAAAGTAAGATGCGTTTGAGCATGGTCTAAACAGTCATGGAGAGCAGCTAAAACTCAAGTCTGATGGTCTATTTCTGATCCTGTTCTGAACAGAACATATTGTGTGGCGTAGTTAAACATATTGTTTCTGTGGTCAACTTGCCAATGTGTGAAGTGAATATAATCTTCATTACTTTATTATTATTATTATTATTATTATTATTATTAATTTTTTAACTTTTCTTGTTTAATATGTAATTGTAACAATGGATTTTCCTTTGTTACCTTCCCTACAGGCAACACGTAGTTCGGTAAAGCTGCTTAACCTCACCAGAGATGGCAGAAATGATTTTATGATGTGAGCACAGGCAAAGCCGAGATTTACTCCGTCCCATGCTTGAGAGAGGTGATTGTGGTACTTCAGGACAGACAGTGACATACTGACAATGGCATGCTTTTATATTTACCTACAGGGATGATTTAATACCCACTTCAGAGTGGTGGGCATTGTGGCTTTGTGTGTTCATTTGTAAAATTGAAGGGGCATGCCGTATCTAGTGGCACTTTTACTTCCACTAATGCTAATCTTCTTTTTCCCATAGCCTGATTAAACTTTGCGAGCACCTTGGATCACGACTTTCCAACTCTCACAGCCCGCTGCTAGTAGTAAGATGGATTTGTTTGAGGAACTTAGTGTTGCTGACCCTTTACAACACCATGTCAGTTGCCTGACCTTGCTGATAAGAGGACTAGCTCCAATGGACATCTCCAAGGAGCAGTTCCCCCTCCCATGCCAAAAAGGACGCAACGGACTTAAAATTCTGCACACAGAGATCTTGTTTCCCTGTCACAGGAAAAAGGTGGCCTCTTGTCACTTGTAAGGAAGCAATAAGTAAAAGCACATGCTCAGCAGCGGCACAATTAATTATACATTTTTTAATTTCAAGTTCCCCCAAAGCACGTCTCTGGATGTAATGTTGGACGACTTTCCTTCATGTTCAGCTGCCTCCTCGCTCCGCTGTTTCTATGGTAACACCTCTGAAACATTGCTCCTTTCCGAGGAGGTGAAATGCAGAGTGGCTGGAATATCTGAGTGCTTAAATATTTAAATGAAAACAACAAAAAAGATGGTGGGGTGAGTCAGGCGTGACAGGTAGGTGACACCCACCATCGCTGCTATTAAATCGGAAGGGGGGGTAGCGCTCCCTGTGCTGTACTCCCACTACAAGCCGAAAAGAGCAGCCAGCACAGAGGGGCCGGGCTCAGCCTGTGCTGTCCTGGTGCTGAGCAGCAGCTGAGCATGCTTACACCCAAGGGCAGCTGAAATAGGCTGCTGCCAGCCTTTGCAAGAAGCTAGGAACGGCAAGGAAGTGAATTTGCGGGAGTGGAGCATTTGGATATATTTGCCAGTGATAAACATTTCTTGTTAAAATCAGGAATAATTACTAATTGTCTCAGTATTTGAGTGTGACGTCTGTTAACATGGAAATATTGCAAAAAGCAGTCCTGCCAATGCTTGAAAATATGCCAAAGTTTGCTCTGACCGTGACTTTTCATTAACTGTAACAAACATTGGTTATCTGGGTTGGAGGAGGCTGTGCTGCAGACGTTGCAGCTTTGTAAGCTCAAAGGGGACTCTTGTGGAGGATGTTCTTCCCGAAGTGCTGCTGCTACATCTGTCTCTCCCCTGCTACACCGACTCTTTTCAAATTCGCAGTGTAAGACTTGGTCTTCAAAGTGGATGTAGTGTTGCTCGTGTCCCCATTTTAGCTTGTTTCACTTGCGCTTCCGATCCACTTTGATTAAGGGTCCTTTGTCTGCCACCCCGCAGAGCCGTGCCTAACGCATTTGCTCAGAACCTTCTTCCCTCTCTCCACAACTCTTCCTTCCTTCCCCTAAATGCCTCCTTAGACAAACACCTTTCACATCACCGGCCTTCTGAACCAGCATTCTCTGTTCTCCCCTCTCCTGTCTGATCATAATGGGGAGCAAATTAACCCTCCTTTCTTGTCCCTTCCATAGAAGACAACATGAAATGGCAATGAAATAAATGACCTGAATTCCTCATACAAAACACTCCATTGAACACTGTTCCTGCTCACTTGATTCCTCTGATTGCCATTCCCTCCAGACTATCGTTTTACATGATTTTATACACTGAATTTGTCTTCCCAGGGCAAGGTTGTTTTCTTCCTACTCGTCTATAAAGGAACATGATTTCTACTAGCTTTATAGAAATAAATGGCAATATTCTCCCCCTTCTGACTGACAGCATTTCCTCTTAGCTTTAACATAATAGATTTTCAATAGAATAAATTTTCCTTTTTGAAAATCTGTGGTCAGATGAGGGGGAAAATTCCCAGCACTCTGAGCTCTGCTCACTAACAGTTAAAAAAAGATGCCAGCCAAAGTAGGAGGTGTAAATTCTCTTGATGTTATTCACCATCATTTTATTTTAAAAGCTTTGATAGGCAGTCAAACAGCAATTGCAGTATCAAGATGGAAATTAAGTTTCAGAGCAAGCCCACTCAACATTAGGGAGAGTTGCTATTGCCTCTGCAAAAGGGAGTGAACAGGCTGACCCGTCAGGGTTCCTCCAAGCATATGTTCCCCAAGCCTCCAAGTAAAGGCAGTTCTCACCTTTTCAATATTGTGGTTTCAAGGACATCAGTTGCCAGGACATACATTCAGCACTTGCTTTTATAGAGTTAGAAGTCTGCATTTTCTTATTTATTTATTTTTTACTGAGGATGCATGCCTACTTTTCTTTCCTTAATGACTTTGATGTACCAATCTAATGAGGGAAAGGAGCTGCCCTGTTGAATCTTTCTCAGCTCCCCCAACAGGACTGGCACCAAACCTCTTCAGCCTCCAGGCTTTCAAGCACTGACATCAGCCGAGGCTTTTTTCTGTGAGAATTCTCCACAGCTTCCTCCTGTGTATTCATCAGATCAGAGAAGTCTGTGGTTTGGGCTAAAAACACATAGCTGATTTTTTTTTTCTCACTGCAATGAATCAATTTTTGCTTAGTTAATGACCCTTCTCATTCTGAGGGACTAGCAAAGGGGTTGGAAACGGATCCCAGGGGGTACAAAAGCTGCTGAAAAGCGTGGTGTGGGAAGGTGTCTCCTCGGTATTTGTTTTGAATTTCACTATATTTCGCAGGCATAGAAAAAAAAATCCAGAAAGAAAACAAAAGGGGAACATTTTATGGAACTGAATTTTGTTTGTTTATATGAGAGAGGAACCCGATTACGGAGAGCAAATAAGGGTGTTGTACAGTGATGGAAGAGAGTGCTGCAGCCAGCCTGCAGAGTTTGACCAGCCAGAATCACTCACGTTCAGCATGATGCCACCTAACTAGATTCCTCACAGTTACCGTCAGGCACGGTCAGATTTCCTCAGGCCTCTGGGAATAGGGTTTAGAGTCAATAATAGGCTCTAACCCACTTGTAGATTTAAGGGGAGACTTGAAGAGGAGGAAGTGCTGTTTACAGAGAGTGGAACAAATGAAAAGATTTATGCGGTGCCTAGAAGGTCAAGAGGTGAGGCCCAAGGTCATGTGGAACAAACAGAGAAAAAGAGTCATGGAAGCAGAGAAATAGGCAGAAGAGAAAGTGACTCTGAGGGCAAAGAGGAACAGAAAATCACTGGCAAAATGTAAAGCCAATAAAATCAGTTGAGGCTTGGATTTAGTGGAGGTAAGCAATCCTAGGAAACTGAGAAAGACAGAAATGGTGTGTGTGCAGGGGAGGATATGCTGTGTAACAGAGTCCCTGTAATGTAACCCCCAGTTTGATACGGCTTTATGCGTGTGCATGAGTTCTCCAAATCTGGCAAGCGTTTAAGCAGATGCCTATATCCCTGAGAAATCCAGTGGGCGTTAAATGTAGATGCTGTGATGAATTTGGAGGGCTCGAATGGTACGGATTTAAGGAGACAAATACTGAGATTTTTTTTTTCTAACAAACCCTGCTTTTAAGCCAGATATTGATGAAAACCTTATGGGCAGAAGAACAACAGATTGAATCCTACCGATATGCAAATGTCTCTCATTCTCCTGCATGTAAATGCTAGGTTCTGCTTCTTCCTGAGGTGTGGCGTGGCTGGCAGCTGACATCCTCACCCTGCTCATGTGCCCAGCCTCTCTTGCTACATCTCTGAGTCTTTGTCTTCTGAGAAGTTCAGTGTTGGATCTGAGGAGGCAGGTAGAGAAACAAAAGCTTTTCTACTTGTGAGGCATTTTGGTGGGTTTAGAGGTATGAATAGAGCCAACACATGTAAATTAAATGTGTTAACAGCATATGTGGGACATCAGGAGTCACGTGATCTTATTTTGTTGTAGCTTAAAGTAGATCACATTAAGAGCCTAGATCTGGCTGGTATATTTTTCTGTTCTTGTATAGCAAGATTATATGTAGCCACAGGTCTCCTTCCTGGGCTTGTGTGAGGTTGTCTGTGGCATGTAGGGTACGAGGAACTCTTGCTTGTCTCACCCCTGCATGCTGTGGGAGAATCCCTTTACTGCCACTGAAACTCCCAGGTAAGGCCTGGGAAAGTGTATGGCAGCTAGCTGAGTGCTGAACATGGGGTGTAACCGCTGATGCTCATCAGAAATAGAAAGCAGTATTACACGAGATTATTAAAGAAACCAGCAGTAGGAAGACTGCAAGTTATAAAAGGACAAGGGAGGATTTGGGTTAGTTAGAGGAAGATGTAGTTCCATACTACAATGTGAGACTGACTTCTTCTTTGTAGTGTTTAAATTCCGGTTCAAGGTTAAGTGATTTATAAGTGGAAGCAAAACAAAGGCCCAAGTAAAACTGCAGAAATAATTCTGCATTAAGAAAAACTTCTGCTTTTGAAGCCTGCAAAAGTACAATATGATAACACAGTGGAAAACTGCACGCTAAAACAGGAAAATGGATGGGAGAGAAAAATCTGAGAATGAGTAGAGAGATGTTGAGGCTGTTAGCACAGTGGTGAGCCCTTTTAATGGGTACTACAGTTGGAGTTTCTCTCTAAATCCAGAAATGGCTCCAGTTCAGGGCTTACCCATTGCAAAGACTGGCAGAATCCTCAGTGCTGATCCCAACATTGGATCTGCTTTGTAACCTTTAGGTACGGTTCAGCAAAGCATCTTTCACCAGCACTTAAGGAACTAACTGGATATTCCTGCTTGATGTATGGTGTTAAAGTTCATGTAGGGTACGTGAACAATGTTAAATTTCAACAATGTTAAAGTTCATCAATGTTAAAGTTCAACATTTAAATAGTGATCTGCTAATGTTCACTTTTGTTTTGTCAAACCATATTAGTGTGTGCTCCTTTTCTGAGGACCAGGTCCTAAACAAGCACAGGATAGCTGCCTTTTTGACAGGAGGGTGATTACAGACAGCACCGAGCTAAGGTGCTCTCAGTGTGTCCCTTGTACAAAACACCTCGACCAAACAGCAAGAGCAGGACCAGTCTTCTCTCTCACCAACTCCTTTTCCTCTCAGCTTAGTTTTTACAGCTTTCAGGAGATTTTCTGCCTGTTTTTGAGGGAATTATGTTGGCTTTTCTTTGATTCTGTCTCTTGACCTTGGGAATACTGGGATGATACTGGGATTTTGGCTGTATCAGTTGGAAAGCTTTGCCCAGGCTCCTAGGGCTGGCTGGGTGCCACTCATAAACGATCACCTTGCAATCCCCAGGGCTTCTCAGCTGATGCAGTCTCAGCTTTTCTGTGCTGCAACAGTCTTCATGGCAAACTAATAGCATCTCAGTTTCCAGCTACCCTGCTGTGCTGCTGCTGCTTTTCCTACTCCTTTTAGGGGCTGCCATAGAGAATTCATCCAAGCGTTATACTTCTCCTTTGACTCTCAGCAGCATCAATATTTTCTCCTTAGATGCGCTGATTTCATGGATCTCCTGTGAGACACTTCCCTAATTCAAAGCCTTTTGGCTGTTACTCAGTTCGTGATACTAATTGTGCTTGAGATGAAAAACAAGCAAATTTGGCAGTGATAGCTGAAGCTAGCATTAGTCGGTGCTTTTAGTGAGATATTTTAGTGTGGGACATACATGAAAGTTAAATTATCACAATGGTAAGCGCAATGACAAGAAAGACAGTTCCTTGTGTCTGGCTTTAAGCAGATAAATGCTATTTAATATCTTCTACCTCTGCACTTTATTTTGATTATATTTCCCAAATACCTCTAATTTCTAACGTAATTTTTTCAGGAGTATTCCTAGATCTGATCTGGAAAACATTTTGTTCTGATTATAATGGAGACAGCGAGCATCTGGAATATCACCAGACCACTCACTGTAAAGGCATCACTCAGAAAACCATGGGGGGTGTCATTCTTTTTTTTTTTTCCTTTTTTTAATACCATTAATGGAAAGATCCCACTGAATTTATAGACAGTTGTTCTTGTGGCAGTAAGAGATAATGATAATTTAAGATTAAAAAGTTAATATAAATGAATGTAATGACACCTTATCCACAGTGCGTTTTCTTTTTTGCTTCTGACATTATCACCACTCATTCATATGTAATCTGGATGTCTCAAATCAGAAGAAAGCGTTGGGATATCATTCCAGTAATAACCTCCATGTGCTCCAACAGACCCTCCAGGTGTGAGTCCTGCCAGCTGATGGGGGAGAGGTAACTGGATCTGAATTCTGTAACACACCTCTTCTCTATCAGACATCCTATGCGAAGAGTTACCTGATATATTCCAGAGCAAACACCAAAATAAAAGTAATTTGGAAATTCTGATCTTAAAGTTTAGCATTCAAGAGCAATTTTGAGGCTGCCCTGTGATCACCAGACTGATTAAAAATGCTAATCAGAAGCCTTTATGATTAGGAGATTAGTACAGTCTGAACTTTGATCTGCTTCATTTGTGTACAGAGAGAGAAGACACACACGCACACACAATTGCTTCGAGAACAGCTTTCATAGGTAGCAGGATTCCCAAAAGTCTCTTCTCCGTCCCTCTCTGTTTCTTGCTTCCAGTTTCTCACGGGGATAGCCCCAGGGTTCCTGTAGTCACTAACTGTTACCTCCAAAACAGACAACTTTTTAATAGCCAGAAAAGAAAAAAAAAACTATGTCCAAAAAGGCAATATTACACTTACATTCCTGGAACTGACCATGTGCTTTGATTTGATCCATGTGATTTTCATAGGACCCAACAGAATTAATGAAAATCCCTCACATGCGAAACTTAGGACCTCTAACAATACTTCAACTCCATGCTCTTTGGGTAAACAACCTATACACAGAAATATGGAATATCTGGGAGTCACAGCCTCACCTCCAGACCCAAATTTACCTCAGTTCCAGACAAACTTATCATTGTGTGTCTTAATGCCAGTAACTCTTCAGATCAGGAATGCCACGGCTTTGATATGGAGCAAAAGAAAATGTTCTCAGCGTAAAGAGCAAGTAAGAGAATAAACATGGTGAACATAAAAATCACAGGAAACCTCAGTCAGCTGTGGGGAGAGATGCAACAACCAGGACAGTCTCTCCAAAGCCCATGGCTCAGGTCTGCCTTATCAGTGAAGCAGATAATGAGCTTGTGACATGCGGATACTGAAAAAAACAATGATCCTCAGCAATGTCTTCCAGTGTCACCACCTTTATATTGCTAGATATAATCCTTGTGCAGAAGACTACATGCTTGTCAGCACCCCGACTCTTGTTAACCACCAAGCAAGTGGATGGCAGCCTGATGTGCACACTGACATTTCAGGTAGAAGGGGAGGCTTTAGTACCAGAGGTGATAAAAAGCCACACAAAGAATTACCTCTCAGGCATTATGGCACGCAGTGGCATCTAACCATGCAGTGGTATCTCTACTGACATGGCTAACCAAAATCTTCAGTTGAGCCTAAAGGTTTTTGATGAAAAAAGTCTACTACAAATAATGGTCATGAGATAAAAATCGTCAGTTGCAGTTATCTTACGAGACAAGGTAACCTAAGTGAGAACAGCCTATTAAGTGTTAAAAGGGCCCTTATTCAGATCCCCATGGCTCTGCTGCCTAATTAGACTGTAAGTTCTTCTGGTCAAGGGTGGCTTTCATCATTCTGAGTTCAACTGTGAGATTTCCTATGTGGGCATGGAGAGAAATAATGGGACGCAAGCTGACGTTTAACCTTCTCTACTACCTTCCTCGTAGCATTGTGCTGTTACTTCTGCTCTCTCAGCAGCTGTAAAGGGAATGAAAGACAAGGAGACCGTGGCGTGTCTTCGTGCCACTCTTCGAACACGCACTTGTCTTCCTGCTTCAAGGTAAATCACAAAGTCAAAGGCCCATCAGAGCCTCGGTGCCCTTTCAGCCTGGATGGTTAAGGCTCCGATTTCTGTAGCTGTGTGCACGCAGGCAAGCAACAAGGCTAAGACAACTGCTGCTCTTTGATTGTCCAGCTCCAGCAATCCCTTTGCGTTGAGACAACCAGGCAGCCTTCTGCAGGAGTCTGGAGCAACTTCACTTCAGGTCTGTACCACAGCACCCTCAGCGCTCTGACTGCTGCTCTGTGGCAGAAATAACTCGTAAAGAGAAACAAACAGAAACATTATCAGGGGGAAGGGGAAGCGCAGAGGATTAGTGATATCCTGTGTGTCAAGGTTTGCTGTTGTAGGGTATTTTTATTATTTTTGATTAGAACAGGATTAGAAATAATGCCAGACACAAAATGAAGCACTGAGAAAGATCCAGGAAGAAGATTGCCAGAGATCCAGGGAAGCTCGTGAAATGCCGTTCCTTGTAAAGTAAAGGCTGCACGGGGAAGCCCGGGCGTGTTGCCGATGGTGTGCCCAGGCTGGACACCCACAGCATTTCTGGGTGCCCTGAGGGGACGCAGAACCTGCGCTGCTCCCAGAAATCCTTGGAGACGTTCTCGTTGGGTAACGGGGACCGCTGAATTAATGAAAATACCGAATTTTAGCCAAACAAACAAACAAACAAACAAAAACCACCCTGGTTCGGGACAGCCTGGGACCAACCTCGGTTCCACAAACGGGTCGTTCTGCCGGCCGCCCAAGTCGGTCAGTCAGGCACAGCGGGGGCACAGGCACTGCCGCCCGCGCCCCCCTCCCCAGAGCCCCGCTCCGGTGCAGGGGGCAGGATTAATTAATTTGGCCGCTTAATTACACGCCCCCCCGGGGACACGTGTTGCCATGGGCGCCCGGGCAGCACCCGGAAAGTTGCTGGGGAGAGGTGGGGAGGAGAGGGGCGGGCGGGAGCTGAGGGGCCGGGTGCCCGCCGGGGCTCGCTGCCTTCTCCGCTCCATTCAGACTCCGAGTGCCGAGGGCAGGAGAGGAAAAACTTCCGAGCCGTCCGGGCGGGCAGGGGCCGCCTGGATGCCGCCTCCCCCCGGCGCAGGCAGCGGGGCGGCCGCCGCTCCGCTCCCTCCTCCCCCGGCGGCCGCGGGGCGTGCGGGGCGCGGGGCTCGGCCCGGCCCCTGAGGGCGCCGCCTA